>NC_053401.1:585468-602968 GCF_016859285.1 Xiphias gladius | reverse complement strand
CGTTGAGTTCACTTGTCAGAGAAAAGTGGGAAACTAGAAAAGCTTCAGATCGAAGAAGCTGGAACCGGAGACTTTCTGGTGTTTTTGTTTCAAAAAAAACAAACAAAAAAAAGACTTGAACAGTGAACTGATCATCAAGATTGATGCCAATTTATTTTATGTGATTCGACTAATTGATTAATCAGCTAGTTATTTCAGCTCTATAGTTCTGGAAATAATACAATTGTCCTGTACAGAGGGGGTCAACAGGGGCCCACAACAAATCTCTGCCCCCCGGGGGGGCCCCTCAGCAGAGGAAGCCGGCCCTGGTTCGGACTGACAGGAACATTACATTCAGGGGGTGTTTTACGAATACGAGCCCAGAACCCGTCCTTCAGGTCGGCGGTTACATAAACAGCAACGGCCAAGCAGTGCGAGGGGGGGGGGGCAGCGTCTCCTACGAGACTCTGGGTATTTCTGATTCTGAGAAAAGGAACATCAGAGACCAAACAGAGGAGACACCCTTCCGTCCTTTCCTCGGACGGACAAAAAGGTGAAAAACAGGAGTCTGGAGTTTCTGAGCGCCAGTCCCAACGGGAGCTGCGAGCTGAGCGCGCTCCTGTCTGCGTCCCTGTCCCACTTTCCAGCAGCGAAACAATGAAAAGTCTCTGTCAGCAGCGGCCTCTAAACGCTTCCAGTTTCTTGGCAGGAGCTTTCTGAGAAACTCACAGGGCTGGCACGAAGACCACCGGGCTGCTGCTCACTGTCACGCGCACGGCGTCCGACTGTTATCTGTCGTTCTCTGCTCCCTTCACGGAAAAGTGCCCGACGTGGATCCACCACAGGCCTCCAGGTCTCGGAAAAAGAGCCCGCTTGCTTTGTTTCTGACTTTGGACGCTAACACCACAACTGTTCAAGTGACCACAGTTTCTTCTTGAATTACTGAAGAATTATTCTCTTATTCAACTTCAGTTCAGTTCACTCACCGTTTCAAAGCAGCAGGGAAACTGTTTTCCTGAAGTTGAACCGGCTTAAAGTGTTTTACAGTTTTACCTGATTAGCTCTAGATTTTCTGAAAGTTTCATTAATCTCCAAAAAAATCCTGCTGATACCATCATTCCAGCAAATACACAACTGAATAACAGTTTGTTATTAGACTTTGATTACAATAATAATAATAATAATAAAGTCTTTTAATGTCAGATTCTTGGCTTTTATTTCAAATTCACATTTGTAATCTTGGATTCAGGATTTTTATCTCAAATTGAAGACTTTATTCAGACTCAGATGCCTGACTTTTATCTCTAAACTCAGACTTTTCTCTGAAATTTCACAATTCGGTCTCAAACTTCTTACTTTTAGTTAACGTTTGGATTAGTAATCTCAGATTCCTGATTTCAGTCTTAAAGTATTTATTTGAAATGTACCCGACTTTTCTTCTGTTCTGACTTTATTCTCAAATTCGGGACTTTTAATCTCACGTTTCTGACATTAATCTCTCGCAATCTCAGATTTCTGACGATATCCTCAACATTTTGACTTTTAATCTCAGAATAAAAGTCCGAACGTGCTACAGCAGAGCGCTGGAGAAAAACCTGTCAGGTTGAGTAACAGCTCAGTTTTCAGTGAGATGTCAAAGCTCAAAAAGACCATAAAGGGTTAAAGAGTCAAACTGTGACTGTTAAAATGAAATGTCTCTAAATGATCTATGGTTCGGTTTGGACTTTGACAAACGTTTCAACAGAGAAAAGTCACTTCTGCGCAAAAACAATGTGATTTAAACTCGTAAATTAGCTTTAAAGTCCGAGTTTTAGATGGAAACACCGTCACGGTCCGGTCACGCGCAGGTTTAGCATCTCGTCAGTCCACCTTAAAACTCAGACACCAGCAGAAAACCAGTCCTCAGCAGGAGCTCTGCAGGCTGTTGAGGAATTAATGAAGTACAGTGAGAGTGCCATTGTTACCGTGTGTGTCTGTGTGTGTTACTGTGTGTGTTTCTGTGTGTTTTGTGGTTTCCAGGCACAAAAGGCTCTTTGAGTGTGTTTCTCTGACTAAAACTAATCGTTCTGCTCGAAAAAAAATTGGTGCCGAATTCCAGGAAAATGTGGGAAAATCCGCTCAGAAAGCTGAAGTCTGAGAATAAACACACATGTGGAGGAGACGTGACAAGAGGTTCAAGCGCAGAGGAAGAAGGAAACGAAGTGATTAGAAACAAAACACAGTGAAGCAGAGTTTAGGGGACGTTTGGTCCTAAAGTTAAACGTGATCCGATGACGTGACGTGAATAATAAGATGGAAACGACTGAATAAAAACAGGGTCGTTATTGAAGTGGAAAAGAAAAAGGCCCATCTGCCTTCACTTGTTCAAGTTCCCCCGGTGCTGCGTTGTTTTAAAGGAACAGTCCGTGATTTTGTTGATGCAAACAACTTGTACTTTATCCCGATGATTTGGATTTTAAGTCTTAATCTCAGGTTTCTATCCCTTATCTCAAAGTTTAAATCTCAGATTTGTGACTTCATATTTAAAGTTCGCACTTTTCCTCTGAAATTCATGACTCTTATCTCAAAATTCTGACCTTTAAAGTGAGATTCCTGAATTTGAACCTTTTAACTGCTGATTTAAGTTTCAAAGTTCAGACTTTTGATCTCAAAGTCTTGATTTTTATCTCAGAATTTGAATTTTTAAATCCGATTCCTGACGTTTATCGTACAATTTTGTCTTTTATCTCGAAATTCGTACTCAGCGCCGTTCGGGTGACGAAAACATTCAGCTAGGTTCGGAAAACCCTGCTTGTCCTGTCTCGTCTCTAAGATTTACTGCCCAACAAACAAACTCATTTAGACGTTGTGTCGTCCAGAGCAGCGAGGTCAGAAAACACTGAGAGACGGACCGACACGCTGTTGGGACGACTAGAAGAGTAAAGGCACATTTCTCGGACTGTGAAAAGTTGAGAGTGTAAGAGGTAAAATGTTTGTGCTCCGTCACATCAGGACGTCCTGCAGGACGGATGGATGGACGCCAGCGGCCCGTAGACTCTGCAGCAGTCTCTGCACCGTGGCTTTCCTCCCCTCCGATCGCCTCCACTGAACCAGGCCGGCCAGCGCCGCTCCGTGGGCGCTGACAGAGTGATCGTACCGACAGCGAAACAGAGCCTCCGCAGACAAACCCAGATCCATCAGCACCGGCTCCCACTCGGCACCGAGCCGCGACGCCAGCCGGGACAACTCCCGATCCGAAGGAACCCTCTGGAGGACGGAGTCCGGGAGCTGCCAGGCGTCTGCAGGGAGACAGAGACGCAGACGCGGAGGTCGGACAGAATGCTGAGTTCCGGGATTACCGTCAGATTTCAGAGACGAATGCTGACCAACATCTCAACATCTTAAAATCGGGGCTTTTACCTCAAACTCTGCGCTTTCATCTGAAGGGACGATCTGAATCTCAGAGTCCTGACTTATCTCAAAGGTTAGAATCTGCACTGATGCATGTCAATTGATTTCACCTCTACGATTCCTCACCAAATTTACAACGTATTCTCAAAATCCCACTTTTAATATCAAAACTGTGACTTTAGTCTCAGATTCTGGACTTTTTTGGTCAAATTTCTCACTTTACTCTCAAACTTTTAACTTTTGACGTTCATCGCAAACTTCAGGTCTTAACCTCTGGGTCCCGACTCATCTCAAAATTCAGGCTTTAATGTCAGACTCTGCTCATTTATCTCAAATCTAAGAAAAAAAAAAGAAACATGACTTTTATCTAAAAATTCAGACTTTAATTTTAGTTCCTGACTTTTTTCTCAGACGTCTGACATTTAATCTCTGAGTTTTTACTCTCAGGGTTTTCTTTCTTATAGGTCTGGGGTTTTATTCTGAGCCCTGGATGTGGGATCTACAGAACATCACATCACTGCTCTTCCACGCCGTCGTATTAAAAGCTCAGAAAGAGAAGAACAACGAGTTCAGACGATCGCACCCGAACCAAACGTCTTCAGCGAGTTCAGTTTGTTTTTCTGAATGTTTCCAGGTTTGAATAACAATCTTTATTTGCACTGACGTCATCTCTCTCGGCTGTAACGTTAATTCTCAGTATTTATACGTCCGCGGGGGGGGGTTGTACTGTTTGGTCTCCATTCATTGGACGACGGCATCAACAGAAACAACAGGAAAAAAAAAAAAGAAAAAAGAAAGAAATACTATCAGCTCTTCTACAGCCGACGTGTTGAAAACAGCGTGCTCTCATTCTGTTTTCTTTTAGGTCACCGTGACACAGGAAATGTTGGTTTTCCAGCGGCTGTAACCTCGCCGAGGCTTTGATTAAATCCGTCCTGGACTTTTAGTAGAAACTCAACGACCTTCTGGTTGAGTAACAGCACACGAGGAAGAAAGTTTGCAGCTGCAGACCTGGGATCAGAGCTGCATCTGGAGGATTCGTTCCTCTTCGACCAAGGGCCAGTGAGACAAATAACTGTCGGATATTATGAGGAATTATTGAGGTATAGAACTAATAATTCCTCATAATATTAGTCACTGAGCAGCAGAAAGTGGCCGGATGCGGTAACAGTCCAGTCTGATCTGAAGATCAGTGATGTCAAAAATTTCTTTTCTTTTTTTTTTTAAACAAAATGTAAAACTGCATTCAACCCCTTCATCCAGAGCAGAGCTGGTCCTGGGAATTGTGGATGAGGACGGAACCAAACGTCCAAACATTTTGGATGAGGGTTCTTTAAATGTGGTTCTTAAAGACCGGTGATCCAGACCTGTGGTGTGGGGGTCTCGGGTCTGTGAGTCAATTGGAAGTCCAATCATTGAGAAGAGAGCGAGAACTGTGGTCAGCTCATTTGTTTGCTTTCATTATTGTCTAGTTTTCTCTCACACTTTAATATGAGTCCGATTTGTTATTTTCAGAGAGCAAACGTACGGAGGTTTGAGCAGAAGCTGCCGAAGCGGCGGAACAGTTCGTTTTGTGTTCTCAAACTGTATTTTTCAGTTTCACAGGAAAGAAAATAAATTTTTACACTGAGCAGAGAAGTCTGAATGGATCAGCAACAACACTAAAACCTCCGGCCTGGTATTGATTAGGTTTCCCTGGATCCCCGAACAGCTCTGACCCGGTCAGTCTGCCCCTCGTCAGACTGTAACCAGAGAGCCGGCGTCCCTCACTTCACCTGGCAGTGGTTTCAACGTGGTGGCCGATCGCTGTAACTCTGTCCCTCTGTGAGTTTTATTTACCCAACTCTAAATTTGAACCTCGTTCTTTCAGCTTTCCCATTTCTTTAGCGGCGTGTTTTATTCTTCGCTTTGTCAAACAATCTCCGTCTTTTCTCTCGGCCTCTTTAGAAAAGGTCTGAGGTTCAGCGTCTCCACTATAGTTTGAGCAGCTCTTGGATCGTTCTGCTCCGGACTTAAACTCCTCTGACTAATGAGAGTCAGAGATGAATTAAAACCAGACAGAGCCGAACAGACTCCTCCGGGTTTTTCAGCCTATTTGTGCTCATTTACAGAAGGGAAGCGTCAGCTGGGGGAAAAATGCAGCTTCTGAGTAAACACCGGCTCCTCTGGGGCGTTTTCAACCTGCTCGGCGCGAGCTGGAATAACGCCGGGACTGTTCAGAGGAGGGTCTTTGTTGTCTGGGGGAATGAGCGGGGATCAGGAGCATGTGATGGACGTGATCTCAAACATCCGGCTCTGCAGCTTTAATACAGAGGCCGCTGCTGCTGCCAGGATTCCTGGAAAGCAGGAGGCAGGCAATAAAAGGCCGAGGAGGAGGAGGGAGAGGGAGGAGGGGGGGCCGCTGAGGTCGGAAAATAAGCGTCCCCCTCCTCCTCGGTGTCAGGACTTATAAGGTATGTCGTAACTCCACATGGCAGCGCGGAGGCTTCGGAGGTATGTCGTACCTGCCTCTAAAAACCAGCGGACGCTGTAAGATCCACTGGCGAGCGACACTGTGTCCACTGCTGCTGGAATCGCATTCAGCGTCGCACACATGTTACTGATTGTTGGCCGAGGTTATATAAGACTGCAGATAAAAGAGCTGGATCCAGGAACGGCCGCAGTCTGACTCCACTCCTTTTATTTTGGCTTTGTTTTCATTTACTTTTCATCGATTCAAACTTTCTACACGGCAAACAAAAAAAAAAAAACAGCCTGCACTGAGCCATAAACCCTTATTTTCTTTAAGCAAACAGAGGTTATCAGAAACAAACCAGCTGGTTTCCAAGAATTTACACGTTCTCTGTCCTGGTGCAGTGATTATTTGTCTTGTTTGAAAACACTGACACACTTTCCTGGAAAATTCCTGAAAGTTGGGAGCTGTTCTGGGAATGATCACACCACTGCAGATGATATCAACAGCTGAACCTGATCAATCTCTACCCAAAATATCACAATTCTTCTCATTGAATCTCAAAATTATCTCAAAATACAGAGAATTATCTCAGAGTCATTACTTTTTTTCTGATTTCTTACTTCTTTTTGAAAATGTAATAACTTTTATCTCAAATGTTTGAGTTATAATATTTATTTCAAAATTGTAATCTTTCATCTCAAAATGTAGACTTTAATCTTTATCACTTTGTCAAATTTCTCAAATATTTCAAATCTTATCGAAAAATGTCATCTTGGAATTTGGACATTCTTCTGAAAGTCCTGACTGTTTGCTCGAAATTCAGATTTAAATCACGACTTTTCTTTCCCCCCAAACAAATTTCTCATTTTTCTTTCAACGTTTATCTCAAAATTTGGACTTAAATCCTAAAATATCGACGTCTTTCTAAACATTTGGATGTTTATCTGAGGAATATGTTTCACTTGAAGAATGTAACCTCGGTGTTTCAGTGCGTCTCTCAAAATGTACCCGCATTTCAAAACGACACCGGGTATTTTTCTAACTTTTAGCCCCTTGAACCGGGACTCTCGACACGTGAGAAACACTGAGGTTTCACAAGTCTCAAATCTGGTCTTTCAACGGTCTCCCGAGCCTCTGTGCTCATCTAGTCCACATGTGACACGTCTAAGCGCAGTGCGTTCCAGCCTAGACCAGGTCTTATGTGGTCCAGATGGAAAAAGGCCGGGAAATCGCCCCCTTCTTCCTGTTTTGACATGTAGATTTATGTTTCTACAAATCGTAAACAGACTTTTAAGCGGTCTTCAGAGTCCCCGGATGACGTGTACATCTGAGAGCGGGTTGTAAGTTTAGACCGGTGATGTTAACCGGTGCACTTTCCCGCCCCGGCCTCACCTGTGGAGCTGGGTCCAGGTGTGGTCTGGAGCTCCAGCAGAAGTCTCTCCCTGACCCAGCGGAAGTCCTCCAGAGACCGCAGGAAGGCGTGGAAGGCCCGCGGCCCGCGGGTCGGGAGGAGGTCCAGCAGCCTCAGAGTCTTCAGTCTGTTTGTGGGCTGAGACTCGATGTCCTCCACCTGAGAGTCCGTCAGGATGTCCTCCTGGAACAGAAAGGGGACAACGGTGTCGCCGACCAACAGCTCGGCGGACAGATACAGTCTGTGTTTCCGCAGCACCGCTTTGTGAACCGGGTCCATGTTGCGGATCTGACGGCGGCGACTCCCTCTCTAACTCACACTAGTTGTCTCCTCACCAACTAAACCGACTACCCATCCTGAAAACTTGTTACCAGCCCGGACGACCACATTTTGCCCATTGTTATTGTGTCCGACTGGAAACATGCCAGCGGAACCAAAGGTTTTGCTAACACTACCACTCAATTTCCCATATGCGAGTTTCAAGGCTGAAAATCGTCCACTTTAGCGCATGCTTTTATCAACTGCCCAAAAATGTAATTTATGGAGTTATTATTTTTCATTCTTCAATTCGGCATACATTCAATACACCAGACACTAATTTTAAGCCACATCCACGTTTTGTACTTTCCACCTCTTCGTGTCTACCGTGGTGGGCGGTAGCTTGTTAGCTAGCCAACGGCGCACTGACAATGGCGTTTTTTATTGAATAAAGCGCGATTTGTTGGAGCAAATCAATGCCGAATTTGTTACGAGAACCCGAATCGTGCTAAATGCTCTCATTTTATGTTGCAACAAGTGTTCACAGTTAATCGAGGAACGAGGAATCCTAAAAAATGATTATTTTTCAATGGAGTTAGGTATGATGGGCTACCCACAGTACACAATGGATTTTATTGAGAGATTCGTTCAGGGGATTGTGAAGGACTAATTTGCAATCCGGCAAACATTTAAAACACCAGGCACCGCTAAGTACGAGAAAATACCAACGCTATTAAAATATTACCGCGTTACGGTAGATCGCAAGCAGCTTGAACCACAGTTAAAATGAAGGTTTTTTTTTAAGAAATAAAGTGTATTAAATATATGCGCCCAAGTAGCCAGACGGTCCTATTTATAGTTCTAACAGGTGATTATCGTCGATAAGATTTACGCAGAATCCGAATTCATCTAAAGACCTCAAAGTTTCCCAAGAGATTAATGTTTTATTTTCTACCCAGTGTTTCTGGTGAAAAATCAGCAAGGAATTCTAAAACTTAAAGATTTATCGAGGGGGTTCGGCGTGAACGTCTCCAGACACGGACAGCGGCGCGTGTTCGGGGAAGCACCGTTACTCCCGAATAGAGGAAACCGTTCCGGTCTAACGTTGAGTTTTTCTTACATTCAACACATCAAGTAACTTAACCTAGAAACAAAACGGGCAGTAGCCGGCAAACAGTGGGATCCGATGTTAAAGTTTAGGGTTTTGGGAAATACACTTAAATTTGATAGGTCGAGCACGCGCCGAAGTGGCCAGAATTCCCTAACTTCTCACGAGGGCTCGTACTTTTCCGTCTCCCCGGTGTCTGTAGTCACCGACGACCGAGCGAACCTAAAAATGTCCGATGTTTCCAAGGCATTCCTCTCTTCCTCCTCCCGCCCTACACGTGTGTTCACGCGTTTTCCCCCATTAATCCAAGTACCAGTATCCCGCCGAAGGCCGATGTAAACTCTTACCGGGAAATGCTTTGGTGTCACTTATGTATTAACTAACAGTAACTGTAGGTCGGTGGTGTCAAATAGCCTTTTACTTGATTTCTGGATCCTGTAACACCCTTTGTAATGTCAATACTGACATTAATAATGATAATAATAATGATAATAATAATAATAATAATAATAATAATAATGATGATGATGTAATAGTGGCATTCATATTTACATTTGTGTCTTCCTATTGATCTGGTAGAAGGACCCTGACACGTTTCATATAACTGATACGTTTTTATTTGTGTTATTCCTTAAACCCCCCCCCCCCCCCCCCTTTTTTTTCCCCCCCAGGCAGAAATGGGCTGCCACAAGGATAAATTATGACCTAACTATGAATACATGAGGCACAAATTAGGGGGAAAAAAAATAAACAAATAAATCAAAATAAAACATAATATTTCATTTAACTCATGCTATGAAAACATATTTTAAAATTTTCCAGTGTTTTTGGCAGCAGAACATTTGCATTGTTGGAAATGTAAGGTCGGACTGACATATTAAAACTAAAAATAATAAATAACAAAATTTAAAAATGTAAACACCTTTATGTAAAAGTGAGACAAAATCAGCAGCAAGACAAATTTACTGACCAGGGAGCAAAAAGCTGTGACGTTCAAAGAAAACACACGTGATGAAGCACCATATAAAAAAAGTTTTATTTCTCTCACGGCTGGAGCTGATCAACATCCCAGAGACAGAGCTGCCGCACAGATCAGCACCCGCCAACGGCAGGAACAACGCATGCTTTCAGTCTGTGCAGCTTCTTTACAAAAAAAAAAAAGTACCAGAAAACACAGTGTGACACAATCAATAAATAAAAAAAAAAAAATCAAACAGGCTGAGAGCTGCAGGGTTCAGTCCCACAGCTGGGATATGTACAAAGATCTGCAGAGTTATTGTCCTACTCACTGTGTGTTATGTTCAGTAATAAAGATTTATTCGGTTAGCATGCAGAACAGAACAGCAGACGAGTGTTCGCCTTCTTTATCGCTGCAAAAATCGTAGCTGGAGGAGAAAATAAGTGACCCTTCCCCTCAATGATTAGCTCTCCAAACAAAATAAAAACAACAGAAGAGGAACATTATAATAATAGACCAAGGGAAACAGCGGGTAGAGGCAACAGTACGGGCATCAAAACCCATTTACCTGAGTGACCGACTGTTACATGACCACATCATGCTGGATTTCAACTGCCCCGTCCACCTGAAAACCGACCCCTCAAAAACCGGAAGAGCGACGGCAACATGGAGGGTGACCTCGACCTGATCATCAGATGTCAGAGTCACAGCAATGAGCTGATAAAATCTGAAGACGGGGAGGTTCAAGTTTGTTTAAAACCAGAAATTAAGGAGAGAAAATAAAATCAAACAAGGGCTGTAAGAAAATCTCCTTTGAACAAATGAAAACTCATTGATCTCAATAAGAATTCATGGAACTAGTTACACGGTGTAACTCGTTTCTACGGTTGAAAAACAATAGTGGGCAGTAGATCAGATGGAATCCTAAAAACATTTGATTTTTAAATAGAGTCTCCGTACATCAGAAAACACCGGAGGTTAAAAATGTAGTTAGATTTTCAGATGGAATTAGTCAAAATTCATCTCCAGACGAGCCATCCCTCCTAAGCCACACGCATTATTATAAAAACATTGGCCGACAGAAAGCGAACCAGCCCACTCGCCACACCTCGTGGTCACTGTGGAGCTACGGGTGCTAGAGCTGAGTCAATTAGTCGATGGGGAGAAAAACAATCAGCAGTTATTTTCATAACCCATTAAGCGTTCTACTTTTCAAGCAACGAAGGAGGGAAACGAAGCCAAATACTGGATCTCTGAGTCTTGGGAGGTTGGTCAAACAAAACCAGACGTTTGAAGACGTCCGCTTTGGACTCTGACAACATTTTGTTCACTGTTTTGTGACTGTTTTTTTTGCAAACAGATGATAACTTGACGATATAAATCATTGATGTGTTAGAACGTGTGAAAGGGAAGATCGGTCAGCCTAAAGGGTGTCGAGCTGCAGGCGCAGCACCGTAGTACCACAGAGTAGAACTAACAGGGCCTCTGTCCTTCTGCGATTTGATTGGTTCAGAGTCGCGGAGTACGACATCTAGCGGGTACAAAGTCGAACACGGGACCGCAGAGGTCAAAGGTCAAGCACGGACCTATTAAAGCCGAGAGTCTGACGTATGCGCAGATGAAAATGATCTACAGCTCAGAGGAACTCTTTTCTACACAGCACGTGGATCAGTAAACCTGGACCCGCTGCCTCAGAAACGTTTCACGGCCGTCAATCGGCCAATCGGCCAGCTCCGTGTCCTGTGCTTAGATGTGGCAATAAGAAGAAAGAACATTGCTTCAGAACTGACTGTTATGACATTTAATAAACCAATTAAGACTAGTTAATAACGACAATCACTTGCTGCAGCCCGAACAGAAATGCACTTTGAAAAACAAGTTTGATTCCACGTCAGTGCAGGAAATTTTTTTTTGTGTCGGCCGTCAGTAAACTGTAACCAATCACCCGCAGGCTTATTTGTGCACATTTTACGCTGGTAGTAGTAATTAGCTGCGGTGTTGAATTTCTCCTTTTCTTCTTTTCGTGAAGGTTTTTGTAACGATTGTTATAAAAGTGATTCACAAATAAAGCAGAAAGTGTCCTTTCAGCTGTCGTGTGTCGTGACGTTAGTTTGGTCGTCGACTCACGTCTGCGCAGGTTGGAGCTGCAACGATACCTGAAATTAAATCTTGATAATCAAATAGTCGTCTGATCTCAGCCTTTTTTTTTTTTTTTTTAAACAAATCAACAGCTTCTTCTGTTAAATTCAGCAAACAGGTGATTCACTCAGCAGCACAAATTAATTAACTGAGGATTCGAGGGATTTTTGAAGCAAGTACGCTCGGTTTTCTCTGGTGTCGGTTTCTCCAGTGCATCAAGTTTTTGTTTCTCTCTAGTCACAGTAAATATATTTATAATAAATATAAATATCTCTGGGTTTTGCACAAAACAAAACAAGACATTTGACGACATCACCTCCAACTGCCATCTTTCACTTTTTTCTGTTCTTTTTATTGATAAAAACAATGAATCAATAATGAAAACACTGGCTAGGTGCAGCCCTGGTTCGAATGCAGTTTTTCATAAAAGGGGACCGTTAAGTTTGCTCAGTCGCTGATCCAGAACTCATAAAAACTGTACTTACATGTTAGTCTGGTTTGGAGTTTGAATTTGAAAAGAGATCAGGAAGTCCCTCTGGGTTTAAATGCAGCTCGTGGATGCCGATAACGGGGGCGCGTCGTGTTGCTCGCGGACAGTTTGGGTACCACGGGGCAGCGTTACCCGGTCCGTCACATACGTCTACATACTGCAGCGTAGTACGCGTCAGAGCTGACAGCGCGGGACTATACCTGCTAAAAATCATCCAGACATCCTGCCGCGATTTCCTCCTCCAGCCGGGCCGCACCGACCCCTGTGCGGAGGGAAATCTCAGTCCGCGGCGATGGAGGCTCGCCGCTGATTATTGCGCGTCCCTCCGACCTGCCGGGCGCCTGAGGGAGCAGATGACGGGACTGGTCAGTGGTCAGGCAGGCGCCGCACACAGCCGATGCGGTGCACTGGTATTTCCCCACACTGAGCTGTCGTCCCGCCCTGTGTCTACACGTTGTAGGCGTAGTCCGTCAGGTAGTCCTTCAGCCGGTTGGGCAGCGGCAGATCCTGGACCTGCCGCGTCGTCTTGTTGATGGCGATGCGACACAGGTGCTGCAGCGACGGCATGGCGGTGTACACGGGTCTGGTGAGCAGCAGCTGCACCGTGCCGTTGGGCGCCGCCGCCGAGGGTTGAGAGTTCGACGCCGCCTTGTCGCTGGACCTGGACAGCTGGACGTAGTGCTCCACCAGGTGGACCACGCTGTCAAACTGCTTCAGCTTGGGCTTCACCAGGACCACCGAGTCCAGCTTGAATTTACCGTGTTTGTACTCGATGCGCAGGTTGGTGGGGCCTGCCGACGTCATGGCGGAGATGGTGAACAGATAATCCCTCTGAGAGCTGTCCCGGACCAGGAAGGTGCCCTCCGAGGCGTCCTGAAGGATCTCTTTGGCTTCGTTGGCGGTCAGACTGCCCCAGTACCAGCCTGACGCCACAGAGAGAGAGGAAACACGAGAAAGACATCAGATGCTGAAGGACACCGCTAACAGCCGTTAAAAACAAAAGAAGTCCGGAGTATTCACTGTACGTGTGGTTCGATCAGCTGCGCTGAGGTCAGTTCTCCTTTATGTAAAGCGGGATCTGCTCCGTGACAGGGCTCATCTGTGAGCAGTGATTTTCACGTGCTCTGGTGAATGACACTCGGAGGTCTGCACGCCTACAGCGCCTCTCAGCAACGAGGCCGTTCAAAGGGCTTTACATAAGACAGAGCCACAGTGAGACGGGACATGCCGTGACAGACACACAAGGCGACCTAACAAGACCAGAGCTGCACCATCTAGTGAAGTGCGGGATCGGTCGATGGACGGACAATGGATTTGATGACTGAACCATCAGTCATTTTTTTAAAGCAAAACTGGTTCCAGGTTCTCAAATGTGAATATTTCCTGTTTTTCTCTGTTTTCTATCGCAGCAACTGGCTCTCTCTTGGTTTTGGACAAAACAGGACGTTTGAAGACGTCGCGTTGGACTCTGAAGTCGCCACGGGCAATTTTTTGACGTTTCATTGACTAAAGGATTAATCGATAATGAAAGTAATCGTTGCAGCTCTGTGAGAGTCAACAGAAACGTGTCGACTGTGCAAAATGTTGTCGTCAGGTATTTCGTTTGCTGGATTAGCAAAAACTGACATTTGTGTCTGGTTATTTTACATTTTATACCTAATCAATTTTTTTCAATTGATGATTTCAGAAGACTTTCGACCTCAGCGTGTAAATCAGGATTGGGATTTACTGTAAATTACACACACAGTGATAAAGGATTTTAAATCATACCACCGGCTCCAAAGCTTCCCGAAGAACTAAAATTACTCCGAGAAGAAATGAAAGTGATCAGGAAACATAAACATCGGTACGTCGTACGTATCGCATATAATTGACCTGCTGGGCTCCACAGAGTAACTGTGTTTAAGTTGCAGCTCTTGTTGGTTGAGAGTCTAATCAGTAATTAACAAAATTATTTAGCAAGACCTGTTTTGTTTTTGTTTTTTAAATTTCACATACAGTACATTTCTCAAAAATATCGTAGGTTCACATTTTCTTCTTTGAAAGAATCGTTATAAAAATAAGTTAAAACTTAATTTCTAAAGCTTTAATCTGTTTTAAACGATCTCAGTAATTATTTCAGAGCAGCCAAAAAGAAAAAAAAAAAAAAAAAAAAAAAGACTTTCCCCAGTTTAGAGAAGGTGGTCAGACAAGTTTTCAGATTTATAAATCAAAAAAAAATAAATAAATAAATAAGAGATGACCACAAACAAACAACTGCAACAAATAATTGATCAACAAGAAATGAATCTGCAATTATTTGGACAATCGATTAATCATTTCAGTCCTTTCTCTTACAAAAAGGCCAAATATATTGTTCTCAAATGTGAGGATTTGGTGCTTTTCTTTGTCTATGAGACGATAAAATAAATGTTTATGGCTGGTTGGGAAAAAAAAAAGTTTCAAGCTTTAGGAAATTGTGGCTGTACCTATAAAAAAAAACAAAAAAACAAAAACAAACCAGAACATCGATCGATGATGAAAATAATCGTAGTTGATGAAATCACGACTCACTAGACTGAACAGCCTTTCAAAGGATCCCACCGACTGTCTCAGACACAGATTTCAGATCAGCCACACAACGGCCACAGCTGGTTTGGAGAGTCCGGGCTATTTTCCAGCTGTTTTCCTCATCTGGCTGGACACTCAAAACTTGATATATACATCTACATGCGTGACTACGGGCACGCACATAACCGGTGTTCTGTGGAAATGTTTCAATAACAAGCGAGTAGCCGCCGGCTTTTTCTGTGAGAGCAGGAGTCCCACCTGTGTTCTTGAGGTCCTTCATGGCTAAGGCGATGCGGCTCTCGTCCGATTCCACAGCCCTGGAGTTGTCGTCGGCTCGTCTGTCGCTCTCGATGGTTTCTGTGGACTCGGAGGACTGGCAGGTCATTGGACAGATCCAACCTTCAGCCTAGTTTTAGGCCCACAGCTCAGACATGGACGAGGTCTGCAGCAGCCAGACGAGAGGGGAGGAAGACGCTGCTCGCCTCGGAGCTCTGCACCGGGTTATACCGTCCTGGAAATAAATAAAACCTGTCAACACTGTCCGACTGCTTCAAGACTGCAGCCGGAGATTACTGCAGATAAACATGATTATTATTGTCATCATGTCTCTTCATCACTATAGAGCATTTTTAGGTTACTGTCAGGAAAAATAAAAAAAAAGGAATTTAACTGGAAACTCATCTCTTTCCTACGAAAATGGACTCCATTCAAAAATGTGTCAATTTAAGACAACGATGTTCATAATAAAAAACAAAACACAGACCTAACAAGGAGGATCTTAGACTATTTACAGATCAAACGGTTCTTCTTCTAAATTTGGCAAACAGGCGATTCACTTAACAGCTCATAATAGAAAAACTTTATTGATAACTGATCAATTGTTGTCATGATTTTCCAGATTCTAAGATTCTAAAAACTCCACGGCGTTAGTTTGTCCAGTGTGAGGATTTTTCTGCCTGAGTCTCTTTGGGCAAAACAAGGCTTTTGAAAATGTGACCTTGGATTTGAATGGACATTTTTGACTATCGTTTGACATTTTATTAAATAAACTATGTAGACTTTTCGATAAACTAAACAAACTAGTCAAGAAAATAATCAGCAATAAAAGTTGAGTAAGGCTGAAACGTACATAGTTAAAACAAACCATTTTACACAGTTTCAGTCAAAACACCAAAGTAAAGCTGAGGGGGAAAAAATGTAATAAAAGCATGACTGCTTGTCATGAAAGTTTTGATTTAGCCTCATTTCTACGAGGGAGACATAGGAAAACTGGGAAAAATCGTTTGTGCGGAAAACAGTCACGTCTGAAGGGGTAAATCAAATGTGATGTTTCATGACAGTAACTTGGTTCGAACCAGACACTCAGCTTTAACGGAAGGACCGTTAGTAAAGCTCTGTGGGAATAACACGCACATTCTTCTTTACTACCAAAAGCGACTGTGTTGTTATTGTATTGTGTTGTGTTATTTTAATATCCTCTGTTATCTCATTCCCCTTATTACATAACACCCCCCCCACCTGTGAGGGCAAAAGTGTTGTGCAACCAGTTCCTGTTTTAAAATGTGCTAACGGGGTGAGTGGTATGCAGAACTGAAAACCGACTAGAATTTCCAGTAGAAGTTGGTTTAAAGTGAAAGCTTTCTCCGTTTCACAGCTGGAGAATCCATCCATCCATCCATCCATCCCGGAGGGAGACGGACTAAATGTAAAATTGCAAGAATTTTGAATAACCAGGTGAAAGAACAGGTGCTTTACATTACACTCTAGTGTTTCTCATCACCACCTCACCTGTACCTTACATGTGTAATAAACCAAATCATGTTACTGAAGAGGCCCCCCTCCCCCCAAAAAATAAATAAATACATAAATAAAATCACTGTCCATCTATTGTACTTATCTTAGTACATAGTGTTTGATGAGTCGTTTTTGTTTGCAGAATTTAAGGAAGACTGGGCTTCAAAAAACGGGTCATTTTTCTTTCCTAGCAGGTTTGCACAACAGCAGACAACGGGGGCGATGTTAAACTGCTAGAATTTTGAATAGAATTTGGCGTAAGATGGCAAACGCTCTTGCTACAAATGGAGAAATATATCCGTTTTAAAAACACCGCTTTTATTTTATTTTATTTATTTATTTATCGGTCTGCTCAGGGAAAGTCTCACCGAGATTAAAAATCTCTGCTACAGAAGCGTCCTGGTCGAAACAGGCAGCGCCACGACTAAGAATTAATCACAAAAATTAAGAATAAATTACAGAACCATAAAATATAAAATACTCATCTAACGTCTGCTTAGTAAGTTTATTCATGTATGAGGAATTGAAGGACAGCCTGTAAAAAAACCCCACTATTGTATTTTTAAGCGGGCCTTCCCGCCAGAGGTCACGGAGAAGATGTAAAATTAATGGAATTTTGAATCGAATTTGGTGGAAGGGGACAGCGCTCTTCGTTCCGCGCTAGAAACACGGACGAGACGGGGGCGCAGGTGTTCTAGCTCGACGCCAGTGCTTCTCGTCCCCGCCGGCCCTCACCTGTACGTTACACGTCTCGCGAAAACCCACCTAATGTCACGTAACGGGGACATGTTGACCGGTAAAATGCGACCCCCCGTACCTGAGTCTCGGTGTCGGAGCTAGCTGCTAGCCAAACCCGAGCCGCGGGCTCAGAGGCGGCGGCGGCGCCGGTTTATCCGACACGAACAACGACCGGCCGACATGTCGGCGGGAACATTCACGGTCTGAAGCCGCAGAACCGTTCCTCGGGT
>NC_053401.1:559968-584968 GCF_016859285.1 Xiphias gladius | reverse complement strand
CCGCCGTCAATACGAGATAACGAAAGGGTCATCAACACACGTTTTTAGTGTATTGTAAGTGCACGGCTCAGATGTTGTGGTTCCACAGACAGATCTTGTTTTTAGCTTAAATCTGTCTTGGTCTCTTCAGGGGAAAAATGTCACTAGCCTCCTCCTTTACCAGCAGTGAGACGGCAGATATTTCACAACCTGGACGACCCCAGAGTCTCCGTAGACCTGATTCAAAGTACGGGTTCTCCTGTAGTTCAGCATCTGGACGCGAGTTCAGGGCTCGGCTCAAACGCACTTGAGTTGCACAGGGGACGTTCGTCCGTGTTCTTCTGTTATCTGACACA
Organism: Xiphias gladius; assembly: GCF_016859285.1. Classification (NCBI taxonomy): domain Eukaryota; kingdom Metazoa; phylum Chordata; class Actinopteri; order Istiophoriformes; family Xiphiidae; genus Xiphias; species Xiphias gladius. Next base: position 584,633 of record NC_053401.1, on the reverse strand, counting down.
CCGATCTCAGATCTGTTGGAGGCTCAACCTTCTGGAAAGATCCTCCTCCTTCCCCCCTTCATCCAGGCAAAACTACCAACACGGCGGGTCAGCGTGTGACAGCTGAGACCGACTGATCACTGGACACGGCGGACAGTTGTTTCCCTGGCCGATACAAACAACCTATCACATGTCCGAACCATCACCACACCAAACCTCAAACGCCCGCCGCAGGAATCCAGGGGGTCATCACAGCCGCTGACGTGAGAATTCGGGGAAATGATGCTTTTTCATGACATATTTTACGTTTCAGATATGAGACCGTTTCTTCTGGAGCGCTGGAAAGAATTCCTCAATGTTCGACTGGTTTGTTTTTTCAGCTGAACAAAGAATGTAAAAGAGCTGATAGATGCAACAGACTCGGCAGACAAAAGAGAAAATCCACCTTCCAACAGCCCCAAGTCCGTCTGATTTATATCTCGCCTCCTCTCCTCTAATAACATTAATTTACACGTTGTTGAAGATGTAGTTAAAGCTCGTCGAGGTTGGTTTTAAGAGATAATTAATGGATTAATCAATGGATGGTATTGACTTTAATGGGGTTTTGTGCATTGATGTGGGGTTTTTAACGGGGCAAAAAAAAACCTTTAAAATTTACCAGATAGCACGAGCAGCATCTGAATCTGTCACTTAAAGGAGCTTTAATTTCTCAAATTCAAAGGTGGCTTTGTTACCTGGTTAAAGTTACTAGAGTTGCCGCAGATATTTGGGTTAACTAGTGGATTCTAATATTTTAAGAGGTTTTCAAAGGGGTTTTTATGTGGATTAAGGGATTTTCAAGGGGTCGACAAATTACAATTCATCCCTGGATTTCCACCTTAAAATGACCTCAAAATCAGTGATGTTTTGGTACAAGGTAAATATTACAGGATACTCTCCAGAACTGGGGCCAATTCATAATGCGATTAACTGAGTCTGAGGGGATTTCACGGGTTTTGTGGATGGATTAAGTGGGTTTTCGTTTACTAAACAGCCTTAAAATCATCATTGGGCCTATACTGGATGCATTTTAACTGCTCGTTAAAGCATAAACTAAGGTAATAAAGGTATTTTAACTAGATTTTAAAACAACAGTTGATGGATTCATTGATCAAATGTAATATTGCAGTGTCTTAATTTGCGGTTTGCCACGCTCAAGGGTTTTTTTAAATGGGTAAAACCCCCTTAAAAATTGGGGGGGGGGGGGGTTACACATAGGCCAATTATTAGGCCTAATTAAACGAGCTTTTATTTTGTATTAAGGTGAAAATATTAGCTGGTACATTTCAAAGGGTTTTTACTTCCAAAAATGTAGCATATTGAATTCTCTCAAACTTTCTTCATGACTTTCGTTGGTAAACGAATCGTATTTGGCAGGAGGCTGTCGAGTAAACTTTCCATCTGACAGGATGACCGAGCACATAAACCCTGAAAGGTGATGAGACACCCGTGGACCAATCAGCGGGTGTCGAGTGGAGCCGTTAACACCTGCGGCTCAGGCACAGACACCGGTCCGGCAGATCGGCCACCACCTTCAGACTGCTCCCGATCTCTGGAAACGCGGCCAGCTCATCGGCTCCGACAAACACCGGACATGTGCAGACTGGATTCACGACCAAACCCTGGTCCATCAGCAAACTGTATATTCTGCAAAGTCTGCCAACAACCCGACAACCACTCACACTCCCTCCCGCACTTTGTTTTTACTCAGCTGTGCGTTTCGCGGTGCGTAAAGTGTGCGTCAAACCTCCCCAAACCCCCCGGGGCCACTCACCGATGGACACCAGTTTGATGTGCTCTCTCTCCAGGAACTCCAGCGCCACAGACACGTTCTCCAGCTTCATCTGCCTGAAGTTGGGTCTGCTGTGATACTTTCTGTACATCTTCTTCTGGCTCAGCACCTCCAGCAGCCCGATCAGCTTCAGCCCGTCGCTCAGGTCCTTCTGCAGGTCGTTGATCCGCTTGTTGAGGACCTTGAGGTGCTCGTTGCACCACCTGGTGAAGGTGTTCTGCTGGATCTTCTTCCATGGAGCGTCCTCGGCCAGGTCCTTCTCGGTGGCCGGCATCTCCTCCTCCTCCTCGCCGATGTCCGCGGTGCTCTGGTAGAACTGCGGCGGCAGCTGCTGCGGCTCCACGTAGCTGCTGTTGCTCATCATGGTGCCCCCCTTTTATAGCAGAAAGCGGAGTGGGAAGAGAAGAAAAGGCAGAAAAAAGAGAAAAGAAGAGGGAGAAGCGGGGCCGTAGGGGCAGTGCCAAGCCTGCTGGGAGTGACACACTTCACTGAAGTCTGCGTAAAGCGTGAAAGCACGCGCTCCGGTGAGAGAGCAGATCCAGAGTCAGCGGATCCAGTCTGCTGGGTGAGCCACGGGCTCCCGTGGGAGTGAACTATCAAGAAAGGCAGAGGCAGAGGACGAGAGCAGCAGAGAAAGGGAGTTTCTTCCACCGGACTCGGTCGCTGCTGGGTCCGGGTAATGACGCGCGGGCGGCGGCGCGGCGGCGGCCTGGAGACAGTCGGATCTACGGGTGGAGGAGAAGTGGATCTGAGGTTTAAAAAGCTCGGCGTCACTCCGCTGGACTCTCAGGAATGCCCCTGCCATGACCATATACAACTATAGACCGGGCATCCACTGATCAGACTGAGGGACGGAGGCCGCAGCTCATTGGGCGGCGGGGGGCGGCGGGCGGGGTCAGGCTGGACCCCCCCCCAACCACCGCGGGACCCGGGGCTCCGCGGCCACGGTGACACCACCGGGTATTTTTAGAGGGTCCAAACCTGGGAGAGCCACCGGGGGCCCGTTAATAAAAAGCTGCTCACGAACCGGTGCCGTCATCTGCTGGCAGCCAATCGGATGACCGTGTCGGAGACGCAGAAACTTTATTTCTAAAGTGACAAACGCGAACCGACTCCGGAGGCTGTCAAATGCGGTGTTTACTTGGTCTTTTAAGGCTCAAACTAAACCCATTTTAAACCGCTCCAGATGTGGCAGGTGGAGGCTGAATCCGGACCGAGACCAGACGGGTACAAATACATTCATCAGTAGATTAAAGATGAAATAAACCTGAAATAAATGGAGTTAAATATCAAATTCAAAGATATAAACAACACAGCATACTCCCAAACAGGTGGGCATCCATTGAAAGTCATAATACTACACTCCAGCTCTATTTTATATTTTTAATATATTTTGATGAACTATTTGATGGCTGGTATTTAATGGTCAATTTATTAACTGATTTATTTATTTCATAGTTTATTCTATTAATAGAATTGTGACCAATCGAGTCTTCAGTACTACAGAACTGAATCTCTTAATTTTTTACTTAAATTCCATTAATTTACTCAATAATGATGTAAATTATTAGGTATTTTAATAGGATTCGGGGGGAGGATTAATGGATATATTCATGGATTGTGATACATCAAGGTATTTTAATTAAAGGATTTGTCAGATTACAGAAAATAACTCAGATTTTTCTTATAATCCTTTGATTTTTACAATAGAAGATCTGGTTGCAGCTTCTTAGTTGTGATCCTTTGCTGCTTATTTTTAAAAATATTAAAATAGCACAAAGAGGTAAAATGTGCAGCACACTCTGAAAATATGCCCCCCCCCCGGCCCTGTCATATTTCTGTCATCATGGGGGTAAAACAGCAGCTCTGAACCTCTCAGCCAGACACCTGTAAATATAGAGACCAACTAAATTTAAGCTGAGGTCTTCAGTGATTCACTCATGATGCTCTCAGAGGATTCAAGTAGTGTCTGTGGTCAAAGGCCTCTGGTGCTCCCACAGGGGCACATGGATAACAACGACAACAGGATTAATAACAATCATCAATAAGTGTCAATACATTCTGACATTACTTTCTCCCATTAATGTGTGTTCCTTACCCTGGCTGGATGTTTGGCACAGAGTCCCCGGAAGTCCAGAAACCTGTGGGAAACCTGTGGGGAACCACAGGAAACCTGTGGGAAAAAACACAAGATCTGTACATTGAGCTCACAAAATAAAAACGTCCAAAGAGGAGGAACTGTACATCAAACTGTTTGTGCATCCAAATTACTGTCTTCTGCACGCGACACTTTTCATTTGCAGACTAGATATTAGATGTACAGCTGTACCTACAAATGATATTTCCGTTATAGAAGACGCATACTCAATTCTAATAATAAAAGCCCACCTTCTGCATACAGGTTACAATCTTGCTTGCAGAAGATGCACAGCCTGTAACATCATCATGTGGTAGAACAGAACATAAAACATAATCTAACAAAGTTGTAATGTGGAGGAACACGAAGTGTAAACGTTACGTGACTTGACTTGACATAACACAGCGAGTTGTAATGTAATGTGACGTAATATAGCGAAGCATAACATGCAACAGAAAATATAAGACAGAAAACACGGAAGAGCATAAAACATTACATGGTGAAACGCACTTCACATGAAATAGCATCATGGAACCTGGTGAAATGAAATGAAAATGTCAAAGAACATGACATAAAATTAAATAAGTGTAACGTTACATGGAACAACAAGATAACGTAGCATTGCATCACGTAACATCAAATAAAGTAAATTCAATTAAAAAGGTTCTGTATATTAAGCTTCTGTTTAATCTCCACTTCATAATTCTTCAGGCTCTGGTCTACACACAAAGTGCATTTTTGTGCCCTAGTTTCTGTAAAAGTTACATCACTGCAACAACAGAATAAGCAAGATTTTTAAAAACTTGTCGAGGTTACAGAAAGATTCTACTAATTTTTGTTCATGCATTTGATGATAAAGTCCGATGTAAGAGATTCCTTGAAAATAAAAATAAGCAGGCAAAATGTTCATTGTGATGCACCTCAGTTTTGATAAAATTAATTTGTACCTGTATAAGGTTTAGTGACCTTATACAAATATGACAATATATATTCAAATTGTATGAGAAAATCTAAAAAACAGAAACATACCTAACAAACACCTTCATGGGACATTAAAGACAAGGATAAACTACTTTTTATTTGTCTCTTCATTTACAAAATGTACAGGTCCATTTAACAAAATCATCACATAAAAATACAGACATTAACAATGTGCAGAAACATCAGTAGTTAAGTTCCGTGTTCAGTCCTTTTCAGAAACCAAGAAGAGACAAGGAAACACAGAAACAGAATAACCCATCACTTCAAACAGCAGCCACGTGACAACATGCTGGTCTACTCTGACTCAGGGTTTGGTCCAAACTAAAACCCGAGTTCCTCAGCGCACCTGACACTGGACGGCGACTAATGCGGGCCCACAGAAACACAGCCTGAGGAGGCATCTGAAGAGTTAAAAACAGTCCCACGTTTTGATATCGTCACGTCGTCTGTCCTCTCCAGAGTCAGGTGCTTCAGATGGATCAGTTTCATCTCTGTGTCCAGTACAGAGAGAGGTCCAGGACGTGTTAGCCTAGCTTAGCACAAAGGACCGGAAGAAGGGGGAAACTGCTAGCCTAGCAACGGTTGTTGGTCAACAAATAGCTCCAAAGCTAATTGCTAGTAAAACCACAACGTTTCATTTTTACATTTACATTTCTACATATCTACGCTCGCTAAATAAACAAGACACAGCAAATACATCAGACATGGAGTTTGTGAAGGTGCATTTTTCTTTTTCTAGGCAGGCAGTTTTCCCTCCTTCCAGTTTGAGTTAAACTAGTCTAAATGTTTTCTGGCAAATTACTAGTTGGCTACGAACAGATGCCATGGCCTCAGACATGCTCGATATCCTGTAACTACCATAACAGCAACTAGCTATGAACAGCTGGCATTAATGCCCGATATGCTGACTAACTACCACGTCAGGTGGTTAAGAGGAGCTAACATAACAGACATGTCAACTGTAGCTACCAAAATATTAACTAGCGATAAAAACTTCAAACAAGATGATTGTGCAAGATGTTTTGTGGCAGCACTGGCTAAAAGTTTCCTCCTGCTTCCAAACCTTGCGCTAAGCTAGGCTAAACACATCCAGTTATTTGCTGATAAGGTAAAAATGGCTGCTGTAACATTACCGAGCTACATACAGCTAGCTGGTGCTAAGCTAAACACATCTTGGTATGACACAAGTTACAAATAACTACCATTACATTGCATATGCTAGTTAGCTAGCTACAAACAACTGGTATAATGGTGAATATTCTGCTTGTAGCTACCATAACAATGCCTAGCTATACACACGTAACATAGTGTTGACTATGATGATGTAACTTTTATTTTTATGTATTTTAATTGTTTATTTAACAGGGAAAGTTCTCATTGATCAACAGAAAAAAAGGAACTGTAAATGAGTTAGCTTAAAAAGTTCCTTTTCATCTGTTTTCCCTGAACAGATATTACAAAGGTAAAACAGCATATCTCAAAATTATTTTACATGCTTCACTCTGCGTGCAGTCTTTGTGCTAAGCTAAGCGAAGCTAAAAACTTCTAGGTATGAAAATAGCTAACAAACAAACAAAAAGATCAGACAACTGTTTGTAACTACCATAACAGCTAACAACAAGCAGCTAAGCATAATGTTAGATGTGCAAACTGTTTGTACCAAACCTAAACTAGCTGAAGTTACGAAAACCTAATGTAAAATCGGTTATGTTACCTGTACACCAGCTACCCACGGCAACAACATACAACACGTAAATGAGACAGATGTGGAGTTACTTCCAGTCTTTGTGCTAAGCTGAGCTAACATGTCGTGGATCCATCTCCTGTCAAACAGATGAAACTGATCCATCAGAAACATCTAACTCTGGAGAAGAGTTTACAACATCAGACTGTTTTTAACTTGTAACAACAGAAAACAGTAATAAAACGGTGGACAGCGACTAGCAGAAGTACCGGATTACAGCACTCACGCCGCCACTGTCATATTCAGTGAGCACTGTCTAATTCTAAAGCTGAATCTACTAAACCTACCCCCTCTATTTCATGCAAATTCACTACTCATCTAAACCTAACATGCAACACTGAGGTGTCTACAGTAGCTTACATTCGTCATGAAAACACCAAGGATGGACTGATTTAGGTTTCTGATAACACTAAGGAATATTCTCTGATTTAAACTAACAGCCAAATAATCTGCCTTTTTTAATTTCCTTACAATTTTTCAAAGATTTGTGGTTTGAGGCAACCAAAAAAAGGGTTTTCAAAACATTCCTCCACTGTTCCTGTGTGGTAAAAAGATGTGGTCTCTACAGTATAAAGCCATTCATGGAACATCTGTGGAGGTTTTTGGAAGAGAACCACAACGATTAGGGAATATTACAGGACAGTGTTTCATAAACATACAGTTGCAATCAGAAATATTCAACCCTCCCCAAGTTTTTAAGGATTTATCAATTAAAGTTTTCTCAAAGAGCAAGATTCTGCTTCGGATGACTTCTTCATGAGTTGAGTGATACATAAAATCAACACAGAAAATGCAAGATGTAGTATTTGTATGTAACAGTATATTGTTAAAATAGCCATGTCACAATTATTCAACCCCTATATAATATTGTGGTTTTCAAAGATGTCTGACAGTTTTTATGGCCTAAAGTGGAGTTGAAACATAATTAAGCCTTTGAGAACTCTATAATGATCCTTCGTTTGCTTCAGCTATGATGCATATATAAACCCCACCCATGAAGGTATTCAAGGTGAGTTGCAATCATGGGAAAGACAAAGGAGCTTCCACAAAAGCTGAGAGGGGAGATTATTTCATCACACCTGAAGGGCCTTGGGTATAAGAAGATTTCCAAAAAAATGTAATATTCCAAGAGACACCATTGGGAGCATTATAAGGAAGTTTAAAACTTATGGAACAGCTGCAAACCTGCCTGGCCGTGGAAGAAAGCCCAGTATTTCATCAAGGGCCCTTAGCAACTTAGTCAGAACAACTAAGAGAAACCCCCGTGTGACTGCAAGACACCTACAGGATGACCTGATGAAGGCTGGTACAAGTGCTTCAGTGGCAACCATAAGACGTGCACTGACTAAACAAGGGCTTCATGGCCGGACTCCAAGACGCACTCCGCTCTTGAACACAAGGAACATCAAAAGTCGACTAGAATATGCCAGGAGGAATTTGGATCAGACTACAGAGTTTTTGGAGACAGTTCTACGGACTGATGAAAGCAAACTGGACCTCTTTGGAAATGTGGACAAGCAGTATATCTGGCGTGCGAAAGGCCAGGCTTATGACCAGAAGAATACCATCCCCACCGTCAAGCATGCAGGTGGGTCGTCGATGATGTGGGACTGTTTTTCTGCGGCAGGAACTGGCCATCTTGATCGTGTACCTGGCATCATGGATTCCCAGAAATACCAGAACATTTTAAAGAGGAACGTGATGCCTTCTGTTGACAACTTAAACCTTGGTGATCACTGGACTTTCCAGCGAGACGATGATCCCAAGCCCACCTCCAAGTCAACCAAAGATTGGTTGAGAAAAAGATCCTGGAACGTCCTGGAGTGGCCTTGTCAGTCACCAGATTTAAATCCGATTGAAAATCTTCGGTGGGATTTAAAGAAGGCAGCTGCAGCACGGAAGCCATCAAGCATCACTGAGCTAGAGGCTTTTGCATGTGAAGAATGGGCAAAAGATTCCGATCGAGAGGTGTAAGAGGCTTGTCAGCACTTACCGAAAACGTTTGTTTGAAGTTATAAAAGCTAAAGGATGCGCCACAAAGGACTGAAGCTGCACTTAATATTAATACTGCGCATGCACGTGTTGAAAGAGTTACCTTTCTCTTTTGAACTTCAAAGTCAGGTCAACTTTGGTTGTCAAAATAACTCAAATATCAAGTATCAAATATTTTTTGTTGTTTAATGAGGTGCTTTGTCATTTGTCATTATCTTTCATCCACATCACTATAGTGTCCTTCTGAGGTGAGGGGGTTGAATATTTCTGATTGCAACTGTATATAAAGTGTTAACATAGAGACCTTCTGGAAATGTTTCTGTACAGCAAGTCCAAATCTGCATGAGACATGTTCGTACGAAACCAAGCAGGTCCTTGTGTTTCCGTTGCTTCTTTAAACACCAAACATGTAATTCTATGCGACAGGAAAAGCCCTCAGAGTTATTTTTTCTGCAGCAATGTTCCGGCCAAAAATGAGCAATTGATCAATGAAATCTGTAAAGAAACAAAAAGCATAAAGTATTGTCCTACTTGGTAGGTATTGTTCCGCACAAAATTTATGCCGCAAATATTTGCATTTTTGCATCGAAATGTAAATATCGGCAAACCAGTAATCAGTCCATCCCCAGACTCTATTTCTACTGCTACATTTTTTTGGCAAACATCTGACGGCATCTTAACTACAGTCTAAACAGCTGTATGAAAAATAACTTCCTTTAAAACAAGCACCAACTATGACTATGTGCAATACAGCGCAAACGATTACCAAGTATTAATAAAAAAGAAAGATAGATAGGTGCAGCGTTTGTACAGAGTAACATCTGCATGCAGCTTCTAGCAAGAAAAAAGAAAAAGACAGATTATTGAGAGGCTGATTAACGATTATTCAGTCAGCATCCACACTTGCAACCAAAACTCTTTTCGCATAATTTGTACTAGTGTTCACATTTTACAACATTTTACTCGATGACACTGATGTTTGTCAGCTCAAGCTCTGCAAGTTACAAATAAAATGTAAAATCAAACGTCCTGACACATTATTGACATATAAAGACACAGGTAGACGTACAGAGACAACAGTAAAGACTACAACAGACTGAAGCGTCAATTCTGTGGAAGCCCAGATACACCACATAAAGAAAAACCAAACAGATTAAACGAAAAACTCAAAGTTAGGCTATATTTTCATTTACTTAATTAAAATGATGAGATTTAGTCAGTAAAACTCACCAGATAGTAAGTCAAAATTCTGACTTAGTTTAAATTATGAGACAATAAGTCAAATGCTTATAAATGATGGGGTACTATGTAAATCAGTATTTTGGCTTAATATCTCATTAATTTCGACTTAGTAAGTTACAACATTGACTGAATTTCTCAAAATTTGGCGTAATCAACCAGTCAAAATTTTAACTTACTATATCATTATTTTGACTTTAAGTCAAAATGTCGACTTAGTGTCTTATTGATTTGAGCTACCATCAGTTTTTTATTTTTCTCATTCCTTTTAAAATCGCTTTAATTATTATTCTCCTGGCGGAAATGGGCTTCCACACATTTCCAAGAAAACCCTGCAAAATAAATGTCAAGTGTTTGACCATGTACATCTTGAGCCAGCCACCTCTTCAACCAAACTATCGAAACAACTATCACGGTATGTCACAGAATCGGTTGTTTGTCCTTTAGTAATAATCTCGTTAAAGCAGCTACATGTCTAACTGTCATGCAAAAACTGTACAAAGGTCTCAATGACACATGCTATTTATCATTTAGAACAATACAGGACCGGTTTAACCTTAATCAATGTCCTGCTATTAATCACATGAATCATCAAATACTAAATAAATAATTGTAATGTGACTTAATTCAGTTTAAATTCCCGCAGTTCGTTAAAAGCCTGCTTTGTCACGTTAATGCCACTTCATCCGCCATATACATATTTCATCTATCAGTGCAGTTTGTTTTGTTTTTTTTAAATTCAGTACCGTGTTTCAGATATTTTGCCCAGGGAGGGGTTTGTTATTTCTTTGCTATTCGACAGCGTCATATACTGTAAATAAACTGGAATGTCTGTTTCTTTGAAGCTGGTAATTATTTGGTAAAAGTCACATGCATCATCATCACAAATCAAGACAAACAGTTTTGACAGTTTAAATACCTGATTCCAAACTAAACAGGATCACAGTCATTTAAACATCTTATTATAATTTCTATTATTATTTGGTCACCACTTAAATGTAAACTTATATCAGGCCTCTATCAAGATCCATTTACAGACTGAAACTTCTCTATGTGCAAAAAAGAGGATGGGGTGATTTCGTCATTCCCAAAAAAATAAATAAAAAATAAAAAATGTGTTCATTCTGACCGGTCACAAAAAAGAAAGATCTGTGGCATCTTTAAGAGACCAACTTAAATGTAAGCGTAGGTGAGAATGCAGATTGGTTTCTCTTTGGGGTTTGAGATTTGAGCGTTAACAGCATCTCTACCGCCCCCATTCGGACAGGATCGACCCTTCTCTTTCTTATTTTCTACTGGAGGAAAAAACAACAACTTTCTTTTCAGGAAAAAGAAAAGAAAAGAAAAGAAAAGAAAAGCCCATTGGTTTTATGACTATCTTTCCAGGTAGACCTGAAGCAGGAACCTTTAGTAGTTACAAATCAAGAAACCATTAGTCAAGGTGTCCCTCAAGGCTCTATACTTGGTCATCTTCAGTTTACTATTCACATAAGTGATATCTGCATCACAAATGTTTTTTAACAAATCTTCCCTGAAAAAGAGATGTCGAACGTAATGAGAAAAGCTATTTAAATAAATTATTAACTAAAATCACTATTTGTACTCATTCCACAGACGCCAGTCAATTTCATACCGTAAAAGCATTAAAGGCAATTAATGAATACTGATATTAATAGTAGTAATTAAATACTTTGATAAATCTGCTGATGATGAAGGTTAATGACTGTACACAGAAGCACCTCCTAAAATTTACCAGTGGTGTTAAATTATGGAGGGGCAAATAATTTATATCAACCCTGTCCGAATGGGCTGTATCAGAGCTAAACTATTGTGAGTATTCAATTTTTTAAATTTTCATCAAAATCTTTAATTTTCCACCATGCGCTCATCTTTTATATCTTAATAAAGTTTGATCTGCATAAATAAGATACAAAATATACATTTTTAGTAACGGTAACACTACTTTCATTCTTAACATTCGTAACATATTTTCTACAACATATTGTGCTCTATACGCTTTTCCAAAAAACACTAAGAGATATCTGCCCCCGAAATCATAAAAACTAACTGTTATACTATGCTGTGCAAAAATCTTTTGAAATTTAAAGCAACTCTGGCACAATCTTAGCTTAAAACTGATTTAGGGAAATCAGTTCATACAAATAATCTCTCTCTCACAAATGATTTCTCCAACAAATTATTAAAAAGTGCTTTTTTCTTTTTTAGATGTACACACCAGTTTTGTTGCACTGTGAACATACAAATACAGATATTTTAAATATATATATTTTAAATTGATCGATAAAGGGATTAATTTTTCTTTAAACCTCCCCTCATGCTACAAAATAAACTGTTTAAACTACATTATTGGCAATTTTTGGACAAACACATAGGAAAACATACGGCATAACGCAAGACTCAAGCAGAGTCTTAATGTATTAAACACTAAACAATTAGATTTGATCTGCTACCATTTTCTCCATCATCAGTGTAACTCAGCAAGTGCAAAATATTCTTTTAATCCAGTAATGGAAATATAAGGCAAACAATTTTAGAGCTGAAACAATTCGTTAATTGACAAAAAACATAACGGACTGATTATCGATTACACGCTACACCTATAAAGCTACAAATCCAAAGCATTTGCAGCTTTTAATGAGTAACATCTATATAAAAGGACCTCTTTTGTTTCAGATCTCTTTGTGTCACTATTGTTAAACAACTTTTGAACATGTGCAGGGCCATAAAATCCAGGTGAAAAATCCCTGTGTGATGATGATTTACGTCTGGTTATTTTCGATCTTAAAAAATAACAGAGAATGACAACTTCCAGTTGGACTCGTGGATAGTGATGGCTGATGTTTGAAAACCACATTAAATCTATCTGCTGACCTTCTGTACAGCGCTGACCTGCAGGAAGAGTTAAAGAGTCCCAATGGACGACTTTGCGAATTTAACGATCTTACTGCTTTTCTCTCCGGCACTCACTGACGTCCGTGGCGCTGAGGTCAAACCGCCGTGGCAGTGACGTCCCACTAAACAGAGCGATGCAACAAGCAGACATCAGGACGGCAACATGTATGAGGGCAGTGCTGGATGGGTGACGGCAATCCCACAATCCCACAGTCCCAGAGTTCTCAGTGAGGACACTCAGTGTAGTCCTCAGGCCCTGGTGAAGCTGGGGACGACCAGAACTACGATGGCTGCCACAGCCACCGCTGCCACCGCCAGGTTCCAGCCTTCAGCGTCAGTCTGCTGACAGACAGGGAACAACATTAAGGGAGTTACAGCGAGTCTGGAGTTCAATTAAGAGTAGGGCTGCAAGTAATGATCAGATTATCTTATATTAAAATAAATGAAAATAAAAATCGTTTTTTCGGTACATTTTTTTTTTTTTTTTTTTTTTTAATTGTGAAAAATGGCATTGACAATCTCCTACAGCCCACGGTGACGTGTTCGATGGTCCAAAAGCTAAAGTTTTTTAATTTAGTATTACGTGACAAAAGAGGGCAGATCCTCACATTTGACAAGCTGAAACCAGAGATTTGGCGTCTTTGGTTTGAAAAATTACCGAAGCAACTAGACGATCATCAAAATACAAGCCGATTAATTTTCTGTCCCTCAACAAGCCGACTAATCGATTAATCGACCGATCGTCGCAGCCCTAATTAAGAGCTAAGGTTTTCAGACCATGTCCGCACTAACTCTCCAAACTGGACAAATTTCAAAATGCTCATCTCACGTGGTAGTGTTGACGGGGAAAACGCAGCTTTTTGAAGTTGGGTCACATTTATTTATACAGCCCAATAGCACAACTTAGCTTCAGGGGTTCTTATAATCTGTACAGCATGCGACCTCCTCTATCCTTAGACCCTTGTATCAGATGAGACGAGACTCACTGAAAAGTACGTATGATTATCAAAAATATAAAGCAAAGATAAATACGAGGAATTTCAAATTGAAGACAGTCAACTCAGTAAATCATGTTAAGAGAAACCCTTAACGTAGCATGCTTATCTCAGATATCACATTGTGGGAAAACAGCTTTTCAAAACAGTAAACATCATCAAAAAGCAAAAATAAATGTGACAACCCAGAGTAATATGATCCAGTGAGTCAAAACTGAATCAGCATATTACATGTTTGAAATATGTAAAAGAATTTTGACAAAATGAAAACCACAAATTCATAACTTTTCAGACTTTTTAATAACATCTAAGGCCTTTTCAGTGTTCAGTGTTTATCAAGACCTGCAGATACCGTGACTATAGTGCATTCAGAAATTATTCAGACCCCATTTTTCCCCTCAGTCTACACTCAGTTCCCCATAATGATGAAAACTTAAAAAATATCAAGTTTCATGGCAAAGTGTCTGAATACTTATGTCCATGTGATATTTAAGTTTTTCCTTTTTAATAAATTTTCCAAACATTTCTAAAATTCTGTTTTTGCTTCGTCATCTTGGGGTGTTGAGTGTAGATGGATGAGGGCAAAAATGTAAAAAATGTAACGAAACTAAAGGGGTCTGAACACTTTCTGAATACACCATGTATGAGATTTGTTTTTTTATTTTTTTTAAATCATTACAAATTCCTCACATGTATTTATATTTGGCAGTAATGAGCTTCCATACACAAGTAAACGCTATAAAACCAGTGGTGTCGTGTGTGTGTGTGATTTTAGCAGTGACTAAAACACTGTTGTATTAAAAGTAACCCTGTAAACAGATCTTCACTCCCTGAGCTTCACTAACGATTGACACACACACACACACACACACACACACACACACACACACACACACACGCAGTCAGTCAGTCCTCAGTACTCACACCCCCACACTGGCAGGCCCAAAAGTCCTAATCTAAACCTACGGACTTAAAGACACAAGTCGTACAATCCCTGCTGGAAGCTGCAAATTACAAACTACGTAATTTGTCCAAGATGAAATCCAACTAGAACTGAAACCACCTGAGCACGTATCGTATTAAGGCTCCAGCCTGCTTCAAACAAAAGTGCCTGGTCATCCGACGGCATCTGAATTCACATTTCTGAAGGTGGAAACGAGAGGCTGCATCCAGCAGTTTTTGTAACTTTCCAAAACAATCGATCCGGCAATGCCCCACGTCCCTCAGTGATTGGTCAGCTGTGTGAAGTTGTGAAAGTGGACGGGGTTTTCTTTCATCCTCAACACAAACCATTTCTGTGACTTTTCACGTGAACGACTGGTGTGATCTGAATGAGAGTCTTCAGAGAGCCTGTCTGAAAATGCGCTCTGTTAATCCCACATTTAAACCAAACGGCCATGAGCAGTTCAGCCTTCAGAGTTTGTCGAATAACACGTCATACAAACCATTTCTTTTCAAACATGACCCGACTCTTGTGACCCGATTCATGGTTTCCACATGATCGCGAGGCCTGCGTGACGTAAAGTTGGTCACCTGCCCGAGTCCACTAGGGTCCGTGCAGATCCCTGTGAACACGTGTGCGCGCAGCCCAAAATTTGTGATCGCACAGACCGTCCATACTACACGCACACCGCCGCATCTGCATACGCGTACCCATGATTGTAGTATGTATTGAAGCACATACACGTCCGCTGTCCACGTGCCGGTCTACATCCGTGCGTGTCCGTGCTGGAGTACGATCAGATATTGTGGAAAAAATTTCAGACTATCAATCCAACGTGCGTCTTTTCACGCCACCTTCCAGAATAGGTAGAAACCGTCTGACTTGACTCGAGGTCAGACAGCGAGTCATTCCAGCTAGTTCGTTTGAAGCACACCGAGGCCTTAAAGTGAAATATGCTCGTTAATTTGTGGTGGAATTTACACTTTAAGGATAACACACATCAAATTCGGTCACACTAGTGCTACAAGAGCAGGGTGAGGTCAGGAACAACTACTGTGACATCGAAGCAGTTATCTTGGATTAAACCTCAGGTTTCAGCCACTCTGGGATACTAAGAGAAGCAGAGTGTCTGGTAGAGAAAGAAGGGCATGGCCATACCTGGTCCCCTCTAGGATGCCATCTCCTCCCACCAGCACCAAATCAAGGCCACTATAACAATCATTCCTAAGAAGGGGATGGAGAGAACAGGGGGCTCAGACGGACGAGTGCAGTTCTGGGAAGAAGACAAAAGGTAGGAGTGTAGGGGGGGATGGAGAGGGGAGTGTATTAAGAGGAAATAAAACCATAAAATAATCAGAATAATAAAAAAGTCAGAGGGTGTGAGGGACAACGGCGAGCACGGAGCAAACAAAAACAAGTGATTTGATATGAAGGGTCAGGAAAAGAACAAAATAATGGACAGAAAAAGAAAAGAGAAACAGATTGATAGGCAAGCGGGTTGAGCATCGAAACCCATCAAATTTACAGAGAATTTGATAAAGTTTGTTGTGTAAAATTCGTGTGAAACAAAACGTGAGGAAAATCAGATAAAAACATGACGATGAAGGGGGAGGAAGGAAGAAGAAAAAGCAGGCAATTAGAGACCGACATCAAAGATGGTTAAAGACAAGATGGAGAGCTTTGACGGCAGCTCATCACCGCAGGAGTCACGTTAAAAACATCTGCATCTTGTCATTTAAAGATCTCTGCCGACACCCTGAAGAGCTGCTCTGGCAAATCACCCCGGGAAGCGTCGGCAGCACCGAGCGGCGGTTACACCACCAGGTCCACTACAACCATGGAGAACAAGAATGTGAGCGCGTGACAGGATGAAGAGGAGCAGAGGTGGGACCGAGTCACTGTTCTACAAGTCCCCAATCAAGTCCCCAGGTTCAGTCTCTTGGCACTCAAGTCCAATCTCTGGACTAAAGTCCCAAGTCAAGTCCTTAGTCCAAAGCCAAGACAGATGAGTCAAGTCTATTGTCAAGTCTCATGACAAAAGTCAGAAAAGTCGAGTCATGACCGTCAGGCTCCACTTCTGGCCAACTGTTCAAGTACCAAGCCAAGTCCCAGGCCAAGACAGGCGAGTCCCAGATCAAGTTCCAGGTTAAGACTGATAAGTCTCAAGTCACAAGTTTACGAACAAGTCTTGACGGTAAAGATCCAAATCCAGTGCCAAGCTAACTCTCAAATCACATGAGTAAAATTTTGTTTTAAAGTCTTAGAGTTTCAAAGACACGTGGTAAGTTCCAAGTCACTCAGTCAAGTCTCGAGTCAAAACAGGCAAGTCGCAAGTTCGGGGCCAAGTCCGACCCTCATGTCCCAAGTCCAGCTCAGTTTTACACCAGGACCCCTCTGCTTTGGGATCGGGGAGGGCATCTCATTGCTTAAGTCTTGGGGCTCAAGTCAAAGGAAGACACAGGTCACTGGTGTTGAAGTTGAAGTAGAGTTACGAGTCCTGACCAGTAGGGTCAGTCAATGAAATAGTGACTCCGGTCCACACCTCTGGAGGGTGGTGAGGTCGGACAAACAGAATCCAAATCTGTATGTTTGGATTGAACCGTCTGTAAGGAGATGTTTCACACATGCTATGTTATCAGCCAATCAGACTAACCCTTACTGACAGTATGCTCCGTTTCCTTATGGTTTTTGTTTGATAGTTGAAGTAAACCTCCGATTCCCGGGGTCTGTGCACAGGAGGCGGCATGTTTAGCGGAAGTAGAAACGGAAAGATTGACGAAAACAGAGTGCCCAGCAGATGTTGAGAAGAAGCTCGCAACCAAACGCTCAGAAATCGGCTACATGAGCAGAGCCGCAGCTACTGCAAACCAGAAAGCAGCACGACCGATGAGGCGCCCGCAGAGCGTTTAGGCCGAAGCTTCTGTCGACCCACATGCACACAGCACAGACAGACAGACGTCATGAGAGGAGTGTGGATCTGGAGAATATCCACATTCAGGCTGCAGTGAGTGTACGGAGAGATTTTTCCTGGTGTAGACTGTGTTGCACTTACCTCGAACTGTTAAATTATTTTACACAATTACCTTATCCCCTCAGCTTGAGAGAGACTCTAAGCTGCATTTCTTCTGCAGACACCGTTACCTGATGCCCAGCGCACCAATGCACCAGTTTGTCCGACAACTACGACAGATTTCTAAGCACGAGGAAAGACGGTCTCAACTGCGCTAAGGTCAGGAATCATATTCGACGACCCCACTCCCAGAAGCACCTGAGCCGATGACCTTCGACCTCTCACCTGTGACTTCCTGCCCACCAGTTTCTGCAGCTCGGCCCTGCAGCGCTGCAGCTCCTGGTCGAGCGCCGCCCGCTCCCGCCGGCTGCTGTCGTACAGCTGCTGCAGCTCCGCCAGCTCGCCCTTCAAACCGTCACACTGACAGAGAGAAACGTTAGAGCCACAGCTGTCGCCGGACACGAGCTCACCGCCGACCTGTCCGCACAAACAGTATATGATTCTGTCACGCTTGTAATTTCAGAAACAGCTCTGTCGTTACACAGATTGTCCACCGGAGGCATCGATGAGGCTCTTTTTGGTCTGAAACGTCCTGCTCAGTCAAAACATTCTCATCAGATTTTGTAACTTTAAATGTCGATATGAGCCTCAAAAATCCAGCATCCGTCAGGCTCTGCCTAAAGGAGAAAGCTGTTTTCATCCAAACAATAGTGACCAGCACATTACATCACAATATTTAGTAATCCACAAATTGTCCGGGCAGATATATCGGCTAATATTGCCTGATTGCAAATACACTTGTGTCTGCATGTAAGTAACACCAAACTAAAAGAAATGCAAAATAAATGTGTAATTTTAGAGGCATTACATAGTTTGTTTATTATTCAACTGTAAGATGTCTCGTACTGCACTGGAGTCTTCAGACCGTCTGCAGACCACTGAGGACCCGCTAACAACCTCTGGAAAGGGTGCTGGAAAGCTCATTTCAACTCTACCCTCATCAGAATCTCAGAGGAATTTTGTGTTGTGGCCACAGATGTTTTAGACAAACAAATGCACCGATGCAAAACCTCAATCTGCAGTCAGACACGTTAAACATTTCACCACTCAGCGCTCGAGTGTTTGGCAGTGCACACACGATGTTGTAATACTGGGGGATTTTGATCATATCTCACAGTTCTGCTTCAGTTTAACACACATGGGTCTGCTGTCCCGTTACCTCTCTCTGAACTTTCTGAGCCGTCTCCTCGGCCTCTTTGAGCTGGACCTTCAGGACGTTGAGCTCTGAGCTGCAGACCCTCTCCTGGACTGGGGGTCGGTCCTGGCGTTCGGGACCGGACTGGGACAGAGTGATGTAAGAGTCCGGCTTCATCCGGTCTTCCCGCTCACACTCGGTGTGGCCCTCCACTCTGACTGCCAGGTACACGTCATCACACCTGTACACCAGGAGGAAAGGTGGTTCAGAAGAAGGTGTAGATGACCGTAGTCCTCTATTATTAGACTCATCGGTGTTGCCTCAAGCTTCACAAACACTGTAGGAGTTTTATTTTGAAAGTTTTGTGAGGAGGTCACAGCCGTACGCTGTGACGCACGAGAGCGTGTGGATCACGCCAAAGTTTTCCATTTACCACCGAACTACATATTAAATGAAAGGTCTTTGTATGTTCTTTGCAGAAAAGATGTGCCTTTGTATTTGGAGGCTGTAAGTGTTCAAAATTTTAAAAAAGAAGGTATTTTGAAGGAAACCATAGGAATAAATACATATAAGATACAGAACCATGAAACAGTGAAATAATCCATTACACGTTTAAAACTCAGATTATTATTATGTTATATGATCTTTAATCTCGGGCAAATTTCTGACGGACTCAGCTCTGAGTTCGATCATTAGAGAGGTTTCCTGGTCCTGATCCTGGTCCTGGTCCTGGTCCTATCTGACTCTGAGCTGTGCTGCCTGTGAATGTCTGACTGCGAAGACACGCAGTCAGAGAGGCCTGATCGCTGTCAACATCTGTAATTAAGTATCAGGGGTCCCCAGCAGTGTGGGTGACAGCTGGCTGGTCCACTCACGCGTCCCGTTGCCGCTGCAGTTGCTCCACTTTGCTGCTCAGCTCTTGGTTGCGGCTGGTCAGAGACTGACGCTCGTCCGTCAGCGCGAGGAGTTCGTCCCTCAGCTGACTCATCTCACCTGAGCGCACACAAAAGATTTTCACACTCATTACATTCACCTTAAGGAAACACCCAGAACACCATGAAGGAGGAGTCCACCGCCGGCACAGCAATGCTGTCGGCGTCCCCCGGAGGCTGCAGAGGTCACTACAGCCACAAGATGAAGGTGTTGGACAGAACGAACGACACACTGAGGACTTATGTCTCCTGAGCCTTACAACTAGTGGAGCTAAAAATCTGCTCTCAGATTCATCGCCTAACATTTCTTTGCTGCATGACTGAAGTTGGTGCTGGCCTGGTGTCTATTTGACTTGAAGTACGTTAGTTATCCTCCAATGGTCAGAAGGAGTCATCGTTTAGTTTTGTCACTGTGCCGTTGGTTTTTAATCAGCGCAGCCCTGTGGACAAACTGTTGTAATGAGGGACGACACATGCTAAGTAACGTCGGTGGTGTAACTGTGTCCGATTTAGCCAAAAGGCAGGTTGATGTTAAACATGAAACAAAAACAGACAGGACAAAGAAAAAGCAGATAAAACTAGACTGGCATTCAGTGGAGCGCAAACATGCGACCAATGTGGAGGAAAGTGATAAAAGAGAAAAATTCCTGGACCTGGGCCGGGTTCTTCCCAGGCCCCGGCCCCGGCCCAGGCCCCGGCCCCAGCCCCGGCCCAGGCCCCGTCCCCCCACCTCGTTCGGTCCAAATTGGTTAAGTAGTTTTACGTAATCCTGCTGACACGGGTGAAAACATGAGCTCCTTGGTGG
The DNA here is from genome assembly GCF_016859285.1 of Xiphias gladius. NCBI lineage: Eukaryota > Metazoa > Chordata > Actinopteri > Istiophoriformes > Xiphiidae > Xiphias > Xiphias gladius. Next base: position 563,937 of record NC_053401.1, on the reverse strand, counting down.
AGGTTACAACATCAAAGTAGACGTTAGAGGATGCAGCATAAAACCATTGGAAACACACAGAATCACATAGAACAGAACAAATCTGATTGTTTTAACGTTGTTGTCTGGGCCACATCATCTTTCTGGGCCAGTGAGGAATTCAATTTAGTTGAACTTCCTGCACCAAACAGCTGTGCCAGTCCTCGTTCACAGCCCCCCACAGGGGGAAACATCTTTAAGCGAACAGAACCGGACCAGACACTTTCCCTTCTCAGTGCTGCTGAACTAACGAGGTGCCGGGTTTTATTCTGCAGAATCTGATTTGAATGTCATGGAGACGCTGAGCTCCAGGTCTAAAACAGGCACCGAGATGACGAGATCACCCACTGACGCCTGTACATCATCAATGTTCAGCCTGTTGAGCACAAAGACGGTTCTGTTTCCAGTCTCGCTCCAGATGCTGCGAGTTAAAATGCTGCATCGGACCGTGGGAGTCTGACTCGCCTCTTTGCAGCCGAATGACGAGGACAAACAGAGCCGTATCGGCGCTAAACACTTCTCATGGTTAATACGCACTTTGAACTGTTAATCTGCATCTTCTACGGAGAGCTGAAAGGTCTGCAGTGTCAGACCATGTCGGGGTGTCAGCCGCGGTCCTCTACTAAAAACAGGACTGTGCTTCTCCCTTCTTCAAGTTTAACAACCTTGAAATTCAGTCAGATGAGTCCCCCTTCACACTCGGCCCCAGTTAACTGTGAGGCTCAAGTCCGGACCAGCTGTTTAAAATGGGAGCACTGGTTTGTTAAAAGTCGCGTCACCAACTCCTTCTACAGTCCACCAACTAATTCTCACATCATCTTCACACGCTGTGACCAGAAAAACACATGTGTACCCCCCCAAACACCCACCCCTGTCTCATTCGCTAGGTTTTTGGAACTACACTTCCCATAATGCTTCAGGGGCGTTAGCTGTGGGCTACAACTTGAGCCCTGTTTTTTTTAAAACCTACAGTATATTAGTTCGATTTCAGTCAAACAGTCCCATTAAAAGCTGCTGAACCAGCTGTGATCAGCTCCTGTTCTCAGTGTAGCCGTTGACATTCAGACAACTGTCACTGGGTCACTGTGATACTGAAGGAAACTTAAAAACAGGAAGATTCTGAATGAAGTTCTGCAGTCTCTGTTTCCCTGTGGTTTCTAAGGGGGATTTCTGGAGCTTTATTCTGGAGGGACATTGGCAGCTGAGGTTGTGCTGAATGAAAGGACACCGTGCACAGGGACTAAGGCCAGAGACTTCTGAGGGGTACGGCTGCATTTCCATCTGACTCTCAGGAGTCAACTCCTCCTTTAGATGAACCAAGTCAGTCGTGGATTTCCTGACATTACCAGTTGGCTGATGAAGGACAGACCTCAACATTTAAACCTAAATTGTAAAAACGGTAAAATGATAAAAGACTTTAGGTAAACTGGGTCCAAGCGGCCGAGTGTCGCTCACCGTGGGAAAGAGTCTCTGTGTTCTGGCTCTTCATGCTGATCTCGGCTCTCAGCGTGGTGATCTCCAGCTCGTACTCCTGCGCCGTGGCGTGGAGACGCTGCAGCTCCGCCCTCAGCCGACACAGCTCCTCCTGCAGGGAGGCGATGTCGTTCTCCCTCTCCGCCGCCGCCTCCTCGGCCGCCTGCTGCAGCACCAGCACCTCCTCCTGAGCCGAGCGCAGCTCCTCCTGCACCTCCTCCAGCTCGCTCTCCTTCTCCTCCTCCAGACTGTCCATCTCCTCCTGGACCGACCGGAGCTGGGCTGGAGGAGGAGAATCAGAATTCAAAAGGAGCGGGCGCCCTTTGACTCCCGTCTTTGCGAGGAGTGTAAATATTATTGGTTAGTCGGAGGAAAGTAGAGACGTGTTGGACGGTCAGGACGTTTTTTTCTAGAGGATGTTTTTGTAAAGCGGGGAAGTTTGCTGGTGGTTTGGTTTGTGAGGTCAGGGTATTTTTTGAAAGCGAGTGTGTTCTTGGAACACGAGGACATTTCTGGACAACATAACAGTAACAACATTTTTCTAAAATGAAGACGTTTCGCAAAGTGAGGAATGTGGAGACATCTCTGGAAAGTCTTTTTTGTATGGATTTGATGTTCTCTCGTCTTCACCTGAGAAGGTATAGAACCTGAATCTGGATCCTCATGCTTGTAATCTACGTGGAGAATTCGCATAAAGCGTTTGAAGTGTGTGTTGGAACCTTGCAGTCTCTGGATCTGTCTGGTGAAACTCTCGGCCTGGTGGGCGCTCGCCAGTCGCTCTTCGTCCAGCAGACCTGAGAGAGAAGAAGAGCAGGTACAACAAAAACTGAACAAACTGAACTTGTACATTTAGATTTGTGAATGCGGCAGATTGTCGGTGTTATTAATCCATGGATTTCTTTTTACTATTTTTAATAGCAAAAAGAAATCAGAAAACAATTATCAGTTAGAACTCTCATATCTTTCTTTTGTTTACAGCACAAAACTGGTGTTTAATTTTGAAAGAAGCTTCCTGTAATTGATTGGTTAGTAAATATCAAACGTCTAATTTCATGTTTAATTTTCCACAGCAGCCTGCTGTAACTGGATATTTGAGAATTCAGAGCGAGTTGTTTTTTGTTAAATGCAGTATAATGTGATTATTCCAGAGGAAACATCGCGAATATTCCTGACTTCCTGACTTTTTAACGGTAGCTCTTCCTCTTCCTAATAAAACTGAAGCCTTTAATCTTCTGAACTGCAGCGTATGCGAGACGCGGACTGCAGACGACATCTGCTTCTTAAATACCAAACTGAAGTTTGCATTTTAAGAGTTCAATGCGTGGCTTTAGGTGGTGTTAACGTGTTTCACTGACCCTGCAGCTCCATGAAACTCTCCTCATGTCTCTGGGAAACCTCCCTGGTCTCCTCCAGCTCCAGCAGCAGCTGTAGCACCTGAGCTCTCAGCTCCTCCAGCTCCTCCTCTTCATCCTTCGCTCCTCCTCCGAGCTCTTCGTCCTCCCCCTTCTCCTCCCTCACCTCCTTCTCTCTCTCTTCCTCCTGCTGGCCTTTCTCCCCGTCTCCCGCCGTCTCCTCCTTGTCGTAGTTTTCCTCCAGAGACTCCCTCTCTTTGGCCGTCAGCGTTTCTGTCAACGTGATCGGCTTCTCCACCTTCAGCTCACACAGCTCGTCTGTGGACGGGAGATTTAACATCTTTACCTTTAAATGTCTGAAGCTCCACCAACCTCTGACAGAAGCCACATGGGAGAGAACAGGTTCATGTCTGGTAAGCTTCAAATTTAAGTTGCTGCGTCCTGTGCCTCCATCTGGTGGCGGTGCCGGAGAAAAGCACAGATCGGTTGTGACATGAAGGAAGCGAAGGAACCTTTTTGAAGGTTCCTTCACTGCTTCTGAGCGCAGAGAATTAAAAAAAGGATAACCGAAAAGAATAACGTCTTGAACACGTATAAAACTTGTGTGTCCTGGCCTCAAACCGGAAAACACAACACTACCTGCTGTGTGTATTATGTTTGCTATAAGACACAAATCCACATGACAGGTTGTGATAGTGAGGGTCAGTAAAACCAGAACAAAAACACAGATTTAGAACATGAAGCACAGAAAGTCGTCCTCTAAATTCCTCCTGATAATATTCTATGTGTTGTATTTCTAACTTCTGAGCTCAGCCTGAGATTTATTTCAACTCCCCTGTTTACCAGCAGGATGCAGATTGTTTTAACTCGTTGTTTTCAGCTATTTTTTTTTTTTAATTCAGTTCTGCGTTTTCATGCTGTCACTATTCTTGAGATTCATTTCAGTCTGCAACGAATAAGAGAAACAAATAGAAATTATTTTTTTACAAAGGGGGAAAAAAGCTGTTACTCATTTACCAAAGCTGAAAACAACAGAGAAAAACACAACAGAGGTTCCTGCAGCCGATTGCGTCGACTCTTGAATAAAACACGTCCTGTTTGGAATCAAGTGAAACCTGAATCCTGA